>NW_026864290.1:0-4949 GCF_026571515.1 Ruditapes philippinarum
ACTGGGATAACATAAATCATTTGAACTGTGACATTACCGTTGTAATGTGATTTAATCAGTGTACTGCGACATAATCTGTGTACTAACGACATTATCATTGAACTGTGACATAATCGTTGTAATGTGACGCAATCATTGTAATACCGACATAATCATGCATTGCCACTGACGACATAATAATTGTACTGGTGACATAATCATTGTACTGACGACATAATCATTGTACTGATGACATAATCATTAAACTGTGTCATAATCGTTGTAATGAACTGTGACATAATCATTGTACTGACGACATGATCATTGTACTGACGACATAATCATTGTACTAACGACATAATCATTGTACTGACGACATAACGGCAAAATCATTGTACTGACGACATAATCATTGTACTGACGACATAATCATTGTACTGACGGCAAAATCATTGTACTGACGACATAATCATTGTACTAACGACATAATCATTGTACTGACGACATAATCATTGTACTGACGACATAATCATTGTACTGACGACATAATCATTGTACTGACGGCAAAATCATTGTACTGACGACATAATCATTGTACTGACGACATGATCATTGTACTGACGACATGATCATTGTACTGACGACATAATCATTGTACTGACGACATAATCATTGTACTGACGACATAATCATTGTACTGACGACATAATCATTGTACTGACGACATGATCATTGTACTGACGACATAATCATTGTACTGACGGCAAAATCATTGTACTAACGACATAATCATTGTACTGACGACATAATCATTGTACTGACGACATAATCATTGTACTGACGACATAATCATTGTACTGACGACATAATCATTGTACTGACGACATAATCATTGTACTGACGACATAATCATTGTACTAACGACATAATCATTGTACTGACGACATAATCATTGTACTGACGGCAAAATCATTGTACTGACGACATAATCATTGTACTGACGACATAATCATTGTCCTGACGACATAATCATTGTACTGATTACATAATCATTGTACTGATGACATAATCATTTTACTGAAGACATCATCACTGTACCGAAGACATAATCATTGAATAATTTTTGAACTTGTTGCACCATTTCATAAACTGTTTTTGGCAGGTTAAAAGTGAGACCATCTGAAAAATATGTGCAAATTGTTGTATGTTGTTCAAAATATCTTTAGTTTGAAATAAATTAAGCGATTTCGAGTTAACCAACTTAACAATAATCGCTAAGGATCACGCATGCAAAATATCAATTCGGGCCTGTTCTTAAGAAAGTTACAGGCTTCTAACGTAAAAATACTGCCGTTGTAGGTACGAATAACACTTTGTAGTGTGTAACATAACAGACAAGGCACCTGTCATCACTAGTGCCGGTTATATGGTGTGTAAATCAATTTGTAAAGTTGACAAGTCCTGCGAAAAAGGTCAAACAACAACAACAACGACCGTTGATTAGCACTGTTGAATTCACTCACTGCTTATGACACAATCCAATTTCTTTTGACCGTTCATGTTTCATAAATAACGTTACCTTTATTTAGCAAAGTAATTTATTATCCCGTTGACTCATTCATATGACTAACTTATGAATAAACATTGTTTTTGGGGATCTGTATGAGGTAAATACGTAGAATGTTAATCCCTAACGTATAGTGACGTTATAAACACGTATTAAGTGGTTATACTGTTGTTTTAATTAAAGGCCCATTGTGCCTCAGAAATACAATCATTTTTATTTCTGAAAAGCTTTTATTTTTTTGGTATCTTGTTACAGTTTCTAAAAAACACACGCATTTGCTATATACTTGAACTATCTTTTGCGTCTTTATTTTCGTATAGCTGTATAGCTATAGTTCTGTTGGCAATTAGTATTTCATATAGAAGTCAACATTGTGGCGCCGTTATATGTCGCAACACCGCTAAATGTCGCATTTACCGCTAAATGTCGCACCATTGCCGCTAAATGTCGCAACCGCCGCTAAATGTCGCAAAATCATTTGCCGTTAAATGTCGCAATGTTAACGTTAAATGTCACACGGATTTCCGCCAACGTTAAATGTCGCAACACTATCGTTAAATGTCGCAAGATGTTGAACTCGAGTTTTATATAAATCAGCGGATCTGTGGATTTTACAGATACAGCGAGTGTTGTATTCTTACGCATTTTACAAAACTTTTTCTTACTCATACTATGTTGTTATTGGTGGTGGTCGTGTTGGCGGCGGTGGCAGCGGCGGCGGCAAAATTAAAACGCTTTTAAGGCAAAACTTAGAAGAATTAAAATTACCTCTTATGAAAAAGGTAACAGAAATATTTCATGGATTTTTTTGGTTGAAAATATGGAAAAATATACTGAAAAGCATTACAAAAGGAAAAAAGATATTTCAGACGTATGTATAAGTTACCTGCCCCTGAGATTACCCCAAATAAGTGGCTTGCCCGGCTATAGACTACACGTGAAAATCAAATAAAAACAAAAAAAATATAGAATTCTATACCAGTCCTATCAATGAAATTGTCAGTGTCAGTTCTAGCTATATACACGGGGGAGGAAGTGTTACACGAAGGATGGAGCTCTTATGATAACTTGTTTGGAGTTCTTATGATAACTGTCACGGAGTTCCTGGAAAACGTTACGGATTTCTGTGGAAAACTTTTCTTTATACTTGGAGAACTCGCCTAAAAAATGGTTATTTTTAACTTTAAATGGGGAGTTTGAGGTGCTAAATTAAACTTTGATAATTAAGTTTGCCCTAAATATTGTTTTATGTTTCAGAAAAAATCTTTTAGTCCATATTTTGTCGCCTTTTTAAAAAAAAATCTGCAAGTTTTGAGAAAAATTACAAAATTACTTGCTAATTCGTACATATTGACCTTTTCATTTGTGATCTTCTTCGTTGCTATACTTAATTACCTAATTATTATGGAGAGTTGCAAACGTAAAGCCCGAGCTAATAAATGTATACCCGATTTTTCAAATGTTACGGAGTTCTTGCGATAACTCAAAATATGTCCTGGAGTTCTTATGATAACTTTTGTTACTGCCAGTGTGTTTTTGTGCTTAATCACGGCGCATTTAAGCGTATTTTATTAGACAATAAGTGTGTAAATCATTATGAAGCATAGTACGATTATCATTTGCACAAAAATTTGGTTATATAATGTTGGTTTTGATCGTGTTTTTCAGTTCAAGAGATATTTTTCTTGTGTTTTTTGTGTTTGTTTTGGTCTTTTGTGTGTGTGTGTTTTTTTATATTTTATTGGAATGACTGTAAACATACTTTATGTAGAGCATTTACTAACAGGATAAAAATACGCTTTGAATCATGATTTCGTCATACATACATTATTCCTGGCAGTTTTAGAGAACATTAACCTTTTACCCCATGAGCATATTGCGAAAAATGGCCGTTTCATTGAAAAGCCTCCTGTAACAAGTTCAAACTGCTATGCAACTATGAAAAATGCTTCAATACTAATGAAACTTGGCACAAATGTTGACTACACCATAGCCTCTGTAACAGCATGCTCAATGGTAAATTTCCTGTTACCATGGCAATGGGGGACGTCTCAAAATGGCCAAAAATCACTATCTTGCATTGTTTTTTCCCCATCAAAACTGATTTCAAAGTGCTGCAACTTCTCAATGAATTGAGATAGAGTAAAAGGCTTTTCAGCGTCAGTTACTAGTTACCCTAAGATCAACCTGGGGCCATTTTTAGCCTGTCACATGTCCAAAATTTTATGTGTTAATCGCTAAGTATGTAATATTTACATAAAAGTAAGAAATATTACATACATACTTAACGATTTACGCAAATAAAAGCATATGTCGTGCTTTGAGGGTACCTATGTGTTCAAAAATGAGAGGGTATGTGATATAAAAATTCAAATGAAGAGAGGTAGCCTGTGCCGCTGCAAAACCGAAAGTAGGGTGTTTTTATGAATTTTACATTTATTTTTGACAATATACTGCCATTTGTCCGAAGATGATATGTATATGAACATATTAAATATGTATGATGCATATATAATCAAGTCACAGGTTCATTTCAGCCCGAAAAATATGTCGATGTGATGGGCGAGGCAAGACATGTCGATTTTTTGTAGCTTATTGTGAAGTTGCAGTACATGAAAATCGGGCACATGACAAATCAGCACATAAATAAAACATTCTAGTGTTCCGTGGTATACATCTTTTCTACGTGTCATACCTCCTTTCCTTATTACAATGAAATTTTACTGGATTGTTATCCATCGCTGGTTTGTTTTTAGCAGAGAATGACCTGTGCATGTTCAAAGAGGGTACCGTTTGAGCAGATTTCGCAAAGAGGGTACCGGTATGGATATGCACCGTGAACTACTTATTGTCTGCTTTAGAAAGGCGGTTGCTTAAAAAATGTAAACGAGAAAAAAAGTTTTAAACAATTTTTCCTTGGCGGTTTAAGCCATGTTACTGCTGAATACAGGTGACCGCTGATTCAGGTTTTCCTACCTGATTTTTGTTTGTTTCATTTTACGCCTTTTCCCAACAGTATCGGGTAGTTTCCTAACCATCGTTCCTGGAGAGTTCCACCAGTACTAGACTACCTTCCTCCGTGCTAAACTACCAAAGTATCTCCCAGGGATCGAACCCACGCCAGAGAGGTAACTGGATTAGAAACCAACGTTATATAACCAAATTTTTGTGCAAATGATAAGCGTACTATGCTTCATAATGATTTATACACTTACTGACTAATAAAATACGCTTAAACGTGCCGTAATTATGCACAAGAAACACACTGGCAGTAACAAAAGTTATCATAAGAAATCCAGGACATATTTTGAGTTATCACAAGAACTCCGTAACATTTGAAAAATCGGGTATACATTTATTAGCCCGGGCTTTAATGTTTGCAACTCTCCACTATAATTAATTG
>NW_026864291.1:0-6686 GCF_026571515.1 Ruditapes philippinarum
CCGCATTTTACCAACGGAAAATAGGTTCAACTGGCCATTTACTTTTATAAACGTTTCTAAACACAAAGGACGTAACGTTTTGTAGATTTACTTTTTCTAGGCATGCTTAAACTAATGTGGAAATGGGAAAAAAGGTGCGTTGGTCTCTCGATTCAAATTTAATTTTTAAACCTTCAAATCTGCACATTATGAGACAAATAGAGATAAATCTGCAGTGCAGGGTCTGAAGAAATATATGACTAGATACCGGATTCTGTTCCTTACAAGCAAAACACAAAAACACCTTTTAGAAACTAAACTACTAGTAGTATGGACCGGAATAAAAATCACCTACATCTCTTCCCATAAATAATCCTCCATCTCGAAAATTCTATACTGTAACCGAAAACGCGATACTGTAACACGTTCCCTACGGTGAACAACGAGTAATCCAAAGTAAACTTATGTATGGATGTCTATAATTAGTACCAAATATTTATATGAACCTTATAGCATATACTTGTTTCAACTGGCGAAATACAAAATTAATCAAAAATAAAACACATATATTCAAGTAGATAAAGCTTTATTTGATGATGTATTTCTATCAAATTAAAAGATTAAAACAAGAGGGCCCTGATGGCCCTGAATCGCTCACCAGAAACAACTGTTTTTCATTTCGGTTAGTCTTTTATCAAGTTTGCTCATATTAATTTGATTGGTCCCTTTTAGGTGTCGCAAGCGCTAAAATAGAAAAAAAAAAACATTTAGACATCTTCTTCTACAGAACTAATGAATGGCTGATCACCAAACTTTGTCTCTATCATTCTTGGGTAGTCTTTTATCAAGTTTGTTCATATTTATTTGATTGGTCCCTTTTAGGGGCTGCTAAAGCTAAAAATAGAAATTACTTTAAACATCTATATCTAGAGAAGTAATTGATGGATGATCACCTGTTTGTGCCGTGTGGAGGCTGTAAAAGGTCGCCCCGTACATTCAATCAGAGATGTTATATTTCCGATCCTTAAAGATCGTTCAGCACGACATTATTTGTGCCGTGTGGAGGCTGTTAAAGGTCGCCCCGTACATTCAATCAGAGACGTTATATTTCCGATCCTTAAAGATCGTTCAGCACGACATAATTGCTGTGCTTGTTGTATTTTTAGTTTTAATTTTTCGGGATTTTCTAGTTGGGTGGTTCCAATATTCCTGCTTGAATAATGTTGAATCACCCTTAGGGTATATTGCCTGCTTTTTAACTTTGTTTTTAGACGCCTTATCTGTGATTTGCAGGCTTCATAACATCTGATTCCTTTCTAAATTCCATTTTATTTAATTCCGCCCATTGTTTGTTCGTATAGGGCACACGCATTTTCTTTTGCTTGGGGACCATATGCCGCTTTTCATGGAATGGCACTAACGTGTCACATTGAAGGTTTCATGATAACCGCCATATGAACACATCTGCGGATGTTTGAAAATTCTAAATTTTACCAGTTCATGTTAAATGTTGAATTCTGCTTAAGCCGGTGCTAGGGGGCGTAGTTGACGGTAGTTTGCACTTGACAGTACCGTCCATGAACAGACTCAATCAAACCGAGCCTGCAACATTTTCAATTTTGCCGCTTTGGGCTTTCTTTAGGGATTCTTATTTCACTCTATTTTGGACAGTTGGGCGCCATGTTATTATTGTAATTTATAACTAGAAGAAGTAGGCAATTCCTTGCTTGGCTACGATCCAAGCGCTGAAGGTAAGTCGATTGTTTGTATTGTCAATCCCTTTATAATCAATCACGACAGTTCTATATTGGTGGTAGCGTAATTTTTACGAATTCCGTTCCGCTACCAAAGCTCCATAACTTCGAATTTGCCCTAAAATGAAAAGTTTGTTGAACACCTTACATATTTTGCATGTGACATTTTGTGTATTCATTTACAAAAGTTACAAAGAAAAAAATGTTCTATCAGAATTTACCGTGCTGTAGTGGTCATTTATCAGGTCTAGGATTTCATGATATTTATGGACTGTCCGTAAATTTATGGATAGTCTAGAAATTTAAACATTTTTCAATCCATAAATTTTCAAATCTATATTCAATGTGAAATTTGCTGTTTTTAGTTTTACACTAAAATCCGCAGCTTTTGACTAGTTATTTTATTGATTGTTTATATTTACAAAGGTAATGTGGTGAGTTTCATCTTTGTATGATGATTTTGAAATATTTAATAATTAAGTCAAAATTGAAAGTCATCATATTGTTTTGAAATTTACTATACTGTTACATTTAATCATATAGTGTGTAACCTTATTAATTTTAATCTGTTGTTTTAAATTTGAATGCATTTTCTACTGTTTTCTTACTTAATGTCTGTTAATTTACAGCTACAAAAATCTGTAAAATTATGGCTCGTCCAAAAATTTACAGACTGTCCGTAAATATCATGAAATCCTTGATCTGTTTATTCTGCATTATTTCATTCTACATAGTCTCATTGGAACATATATATTTTTAACAAAGCCTCCAAATTATTAGGGCAAAATATTTCAATAATTAGAAGGGCAAGTAAAAGTTGAGCTGGACTGGTCTTTCAGCAATTTCTTTGAAAAATAACAATTAAAAACAGTTGTTTCTGTGAGTGACTCAGGGCCATCATGGCCCTCTTGTTTTAGCTCAGCAGAACCTAAGGTTAAGGGCGAGCTATTGGTATCAAAGGGGGATGCTTCGGCGTCAGTCGTAAAGCGTCAACAATCCTGTTCTTCTCTGAAACTGCTGGGCAGATTTACTTTATATTTGGTCTGTAGCATCCTTGTGACAGTCACACTTGAATTTGCTTATTTCATTTCAATTAACCCCTTTAACCCTTTCATAGCATAGGGACGGCTTATGCTTTCCCTGTTATTTTCGGCGTATTTGCCATAAGGACGGCTTTAGCCGTTTCTATAATAATAATAGTAATAATAATAAATTGATAATAATATTAATAAAAAAATAATAAATATAAAGAAAATTATACCATCGACAATAATTATTATTATACTCACAGATTTGAAAACATATATAATTATTATAATACTAATAACAAACAAGAATGTCGAACGACACATATACCCCCCTTTCTAGCCATTGACTCACATAATTGGTAATTTTGTTACAGAAACTTGCCAAAAATGGGTACATGGAAGTGTTCAACTAGGAAAAAAGAAAAATAATGAAGACTTTGTGATGAATAGTTTTCAAGATAATGAGATATTTAAGGCCCCTGTGACCTAGAACTTTGGACTAGTGACCCAAAATCAATAGGGGTCATCTAATAGGTATTACCAATCAATACTACAAATATGAAGACTTTGTGATAAATAGTTTTCAAGATAATAAGTGGAAGCCAAACTGACATTCAAGAACCCTGTGAACTTTTGCTTTGACTGACTTACCCCAAAATCAATAGGTTCACTTACTTGTGATAAAAAATCTTCAAGATAATATGCGGAAACCATTCTGACACTTAAGGCCCCTATGACCTTGACCTTTGATCTAGTGACCCCAAAAACAATACGGATCATCTGTTGGTTATGACCAATCACTTTGTGAAATATGTAGACTTTCTGATAAATAGTAACCAAGATTATAAGCGGAAATCATAGTACCATTCAAGGATTCTGTGACCTTGACATTTAACCTAATGACCCCAATATCAATAGGGGTCATCTACAACTTACGATCAATCAATATGTGAAATATGAAGACTTTGTGATTAATATTTTTAAAGATAATCAGCGGAAACCATTTTGACATTTAAGGCCAATGTGACCTTGACCTTTGACCTAATGACCCTTAAATAAACAGAGGTCATCTACTAATAATGACCAATAACTAGGTGAAATTTGAAGACTTTGTGATGAATACTTTTCAAGATAATCAGCCGAAACCCTTTTGACATTTAAGGCCCAAGTGACCTTAACCTTTGATCTAGTGACCCAAAAATCAACAGGGGTCATCTACTAGTTATGACCTATCACTATGTGAAATTTGAAGATTTTGTGATGAATACTTTTTAAGATAATCAGCGGAAACCCTTTTGACATTTTTAGGTCCCTGTGACCTTTGACCTAGTGACCCCAAAATCAATAGGGGTCATCTAATGGTCATGGCCAATCACTATATGAAATATGAAGACTTTGTGATAAATACTTTTCAAGATAATCAGCGGAAACCATTTTGACATTTCAGGCCCCTGTGACCTTGACCTTTGACCTAGTGACCCCAAAATCAATAGGGGTCATCTACTAGTTATGACCAATCACCATGTGAAATATGAAGACTTTGTGATAAATACTTTTCAAGATAATCAGCGGAAACCATGTGGTCTACCGACGGACAGACCGACCGACAAACAGACAGACATACCGACATTAGCAAAACAATATACCCCCTCTTCTTCGAAGGCGGGCGGGCATAATAATGATAATTATATTAATGAATAATATAGTAATTTTTAAGAAAACCCTCTGACAAATAGGTGATCAATAAAACAATAACCCTCTGGCAGTGAAAGGGTTAAGGGGCAACATAGCTTAAAATAGAAAAACCTTTAAGCATCTTCTCCTACAGAACTAAGTGATGGATGATTGTCAAACTTTGTCTGTAGCATTCTTGGGTATTTTTTTATCAAGTTTGCTAATATTAATTTGATTGGCCCCTTCTAGGGACCACTAAAGCTTAAAATAGAAATACCTTTAAACATCAATTTCTACATAACTAATTGATGGATTATCACCAAACATTGTCTGTAGCATTCTTGGGTAGATTCTTTTCAAGTTTGGTCATATTAATTTGATTGGCCCCTTTTAGGTGCCGCCAAAGCTAGAAAAAGACTTACCTTTAAACGTCTATTTCTACAGAACTAATTGATGGATGATCACCAAACTTTGTCTGTAGCATTCTTGGGTAGTCTTATATCAAGTTGGCTCATATCAATTTGATTGGCCCTTTTAGGGACCACTAAAGCCAAAAATTGAAAAACCTTTGAACATCATGTCCTTCTGAAATAATTGATAGATGATCACCAAACTTTGTAGCATTCTTAGGTAGGTTAAATAAAGTTTGCTCATATTAATTTGATTGGCCCATTTAACTAAAAAAATTAAAAATGTTACAAAACAACAATTTTTCACCAAAATTAGATGAAAGACCACATGTTAACATAGAAAAACTAGATTGTGCGTAATTCCAAAGTTTTTCATCACTTTTTCTTAACCCTTTACCTCATACATACGCGAAACAACGCACTTTAGTCCCCTCCCTCTTTTAGGCCTCAAAAAGTGAAAAAATGTCCTATTTGGGCCCCAAACACATGTTTTTGTTTGAGAAATGTTGCTTAAAAAGGTGAGCACTGTTTCGGCGCCGCCCCCCGTCCAAGAGATACATCATGGGGTTGTCAGAAGGGGGATGTGCCCCCTTCTGTTTGGCGGGTTTGAAGGGGGCGGTAGTCCCCCTCATCGCCAAGAATATTTTGGACTTGTGAGAGGCTAAAAACGACCCTAGGTCGATCATAAGGTAACGTGTAACCAACGCTGAAAAGCCGCTGACTCTATCTCCATCCCTTGAGAAGTTGCAGCACTTTGAAACAAATTTTGATGGAAAAAAGTCAAGGCAAAATAGTGATTTTTGGCAATTTTGAGATGTCCCCTCGTTGCCATGGTAATAGGAAATTTAAGACTGAGCATATCGTTACAAAGGCAATGGTTCAGTCAACATTTGTGCCAAGTTTGATTACTATTGAAACATTTTTCATAATTTCAAAGCAGTTTGAACTTGTAACAGGAGGCTATTGAATGACAACAGCCATTTTTTCACAATATGCTCATGAGGGAAAGGGTTAAGCTAAAGCTTAAATGCCCCTTGTTCACTGAAAACATTTCATCAAAACAACCTGTTGTTTTTTGCCTCTATGATGTTAAAAGTTACATTTTTTCCTATTTCTATTGGAGAGTAAGATAATTCAACATGAAACGTTAACTTTCTGATGAAGTTGACTAGTATACCTATGTTTTCCGAAATTAGCTTGTGGCATCATCTTGACAAACAGTTTACATGTATATCTTAATATTGAGGTTATGTTATTATCTAATATTTAAGATTAAAAAAAGAGAAAGATCACAATTCTGAAAGACAGTCATAGGCAAATTTTTCCGCAAATTGATGGATGGATGTTCACCAAACATTGTCTGTAGCATTCCACATATTTTTTATAACTGTTAAGTTTGCTCATATTAATTTTATTTGTCCCATTTAAGGGGCAGCTTTGACTGAAAAATCGAAAAAAAATCAAGTAATAGAATCAATGTGCTTTACTTATTAGATGAACAGTAACAATGAATTTGGGAAATTTGTGAAAGCTTACAATCCTATCATTTTCCTTTGAAGAAAAAAACTTTCAGTGTCGGGAATCTTTATTATATAATAAGAGGCAGTTGAAATTGACTTGGACTTCTCTTTCCGCATATTTATTTGGAAATGAAATACTGTTGTTTCTGGTGAGCGATTAAGTGTCATCATGACCCTCTTATTTTTCTAAAGAATGATATCTTTTAAAAGGACAAAGCCTTATGCGTAAAATAATTATTGAAAATACTAAGACTTAACGTACTTACTAAAAAATGAAATTTAAACACATTTTCTGTTCTAGTATAAATGAAAAAAACCCCA
>NW_026864292.1:0-11635 GCF_026571515.1 Ruditapes philippinarum
ATCACGAATCTTATCATTACTATAATACACAATGACAATGTATTTTGAACATCTGATATGACAAATGATAATAAGCTTGAATCATGTCAGAAGCATCTTTATCACAAGTAAACACAGATCTATCTCTTCTTGTAATGAAACAAAAACATTTCAACGCATTTACTTATAAATGATAATTGTGTAGGGATCAGATTAGATATACCAGAGGAGCACCCACTGGTGACAATGTACAGTTATAAACTTGTTCATGTTATGTAATTTCTTATGACCTTCATTAATTTTAGCATATTTTGTGCTTGACTGAAACCTAGAGGTACTGATCTACTTAAACAAATATTTCAGCTTAAAAGTAATCACTTTACAGAGTAGTGCTACGCATTTACATTGGACAAAACAACATGGAGTTCTAACAAATAGTGTTTGGTTGTTATAAATAGTCCATCAAAACATAGTGACAGAAAAAAAATAGAGCAACTAAAAACTGATAGCAACTAAAAATTGATTTAGAAGTTTCTAAGGTAAACGTCATCAGTTACTGCATCTGGCACATTAAACATCATCAGTTTCTTCAGCGGGCAGTTGCCAAGCATCATCATCAGCTCAGAAGATAACAATTTTGTATAATGTATATGTCCAAAATGAACAGTCACTTGCAAATAAATGCCAGCTAGAGTAATTTTTACTGGCATTATTAGATTTTAACTGGCATTTTGCCAGTATGCCAGCTTAAATTCGAACCCTGGTCTGTTTATAATAGGGTTATGTACCTTAAGTAGGTTTCGGATATCTTTATTTTTGAAATAAATGTTGCATTTAAGTAAATAAAAATTAATTTGGGCCATGGGAAGAGTACCTCCTCGTGGTATGTCCTGGATGCAGATCTATGGGTACATCTGTAACTAATCACTCTTCAAATACAGTATTTTGATTTTGTATTATTTATCAATTGATTGACTCTTATTAATTTGATAATTTATCATAATGTAAATTCTATCACCAAAATTATATTTTTTCTTACAATAATACATTTTTGTCTATTAACTTACTACCATATATTATAAGAATGTTCTAGGAGGGATTTGAAGGTCCTTTGTGCCTCCCTAGCAGTTGTAAGTGCACCTGAGCAGTCCTTAGCGGTCCGACAACTCTTCAAAAACATGAATTTTATCACTAAAATGATATTTTTCCTTAAAATTATACATTTTTTATCACTAAACATACAACCATGTATTATAAGAATGCCCTTACAGTTATTTTAAGGTCCTTTGTGCCTCCTTAGGAACTATTTTAAGGTCCCTAGCACTAGCAGTCCTTTTCGCACCTGAGCAGTCCTTAGCGGTCCTGCAACTCATAGTCTATCACCAAAATTACATTTTTTTCTTACAAAAATACAATTTTGTCTATTAACTTACTACCAAAAAGTACCATGTATTATAAGAATGTTCTAGGAGGGATTTGAAGGTCCTTTGTGCCTCCCTAGCAGTCCTTTTCGCACCTGAGCAGTCCTTAGCGGTCCGACAACTCTTCAAAAACATGAATTTTATCACTATCATGATATTTTTCCTTAAAATTATACATTTTTTCTCACTAAACATACTACCATATATTATAAGAAGGTATTTTAAGATTCTTTGTACTTCCCGAGCAGTCCTAAGCGGTCCTGCAACTCATCAAAACATAAATTCTATCACCAAAATTATATTTTTTTCTTACAATAATACATTTTTGTCTATTAACTTACTACCATATATTATAAGAATGTTCTAGGAGGGATTTGAAGGTCCTTTGTGCCTCCCTAGCAGTTGTAAGTGCACCTGAGCAGTCCTTAGCGGTCCGACAACTCTTCAAAAACATGAATTTTATCACTATAATGATATTTTTTCTTAAAATAATACATTTTTTGTCACTAAACATACTACCTTGTATTATAAGAATGCCCTAGGAGGTATTTTAAGGTCCTTTGTGTCTCCCTAGCAGTCTTTTGTGTATCTGAGCAGTCCTTAGCGGTCCGACAACTCATAAAATTTTCACCAAAAACATATTTTTTCTTAAAATTATAAATTTTTTTCACTAAAAACAACACCATGTAATATAAGAATGGCCTAGGAGGTATTTTAAGGTCCTTTGTGCCTCTTTAGTAGTCCTTTGTGGCTCCTTAGCAGTCCTTAGCAGTCCTTAGCGGTCCTTAGCAGTCCTTAGCAGTGTTTAGTAGGACCGCTACTTATATAGTACAAACAGTTAATTAAATTAATTAATAACAATTAATTTAATTACAATTATGACACTTTAATTCTTTAAATAATTATTTGTTATCTTTTGATCTCTTTAACCATTTAGATATACGTTAATGTTTTTAAAGGTGTAACAAACAATAAAGGCAGGTTAACCCTTATTAATTTTTTTTTAATTTATAAAAGTTAAAACAAACCACTAAAACTTCTAGATTAAGAAAGTTAATTGCAATTATTCCTTAGAAAACATTATCTTTTGATCTCAATTAAACTATGCGTATTTTATTCAAAGTGTAACTAGCTTAGCTTTATGTAAGATTTAAAAAAAAATATGGTTTGCTATAATCTCCTGATAATATTTTTAATTATTATTGTTATTAGATAATGATAGATGCTAGATGTTATAAAAGTGATTGAAAGACTGAAACCAAATTATAAATGCTATGTAGTACCTGCTATATATTTATTAATTATTTTAATCAGACAATGTTGACACTGACAAAATAATTATAGATATTATGGCTTCTGTTTTCTTTTCCTTGTAAAATTACGTGACCGAATGTTTCGATTTTCACGTGCATGAACAACTAACTTTCCTTACCTGATAATTAAATGTGTTAGATTTTTCAATATCAAGGAAATAATTACAAGTAGCTATTTATTGTGAGATATTTATAAACATTGAAGTTAACATTAAATGCAACAAGTATCTAATCGTTGATGGTTTTGGTAAAGATTTAAATATATAAGAGGTATCGTAAATCTTACAAGGTACTTGGAAATTGGCGTTCCACTTCATGAAAATTGTCATTTATGATTATTATAGCTATGAAATTTTAATATACCGGTTTAAAACACAGTACTTATTCTGGGGCCGAAACGTCTTGGGTAATTTTGGGCCGATATGTCTTGGGGCCGAAACTTCTCGAAATCTCTCTCTCTCTCTGTGTCTCTCTCTCTCTGTCTCTCTCTCTCTCTCAGAGAGAGAGAGAGATAGAGAGAGAGAAATCTCTTCTCTCTCTCCTCTATCTATCTAATCTATCTATCAAAACTAACTAACAACTAACTAACTTTCTATTAATGTCAAACCCCTTGCGGGGACGTAGACATGACTACTGGTCGGACACCATCAACCGGACAATTTTTGAACATTTTTCCATACAGATTACATACTTTTTAACCAAGAGATAAATAAATTCAACACATTTCAGCTAGGTTCTTCTCCTAACTAAAAAACTAGTTTGTTTATTTCTGATTGTATTGACACTCATATCTGAGGCTCGACAAGGAGGGTATCAAAATTACCTAAATTGTCTACACTGCAGTACCATGTGTCCGGACAGATATGTACATGAGGCCATTTTTTTTTATATTTTGGTTTACTGATTTTTTCCAAAAAAGGGTAGGGTCGGAGGAGGGAAAAAAAAAAGGAAAACAAAAAAGTTTTCATATCATAATGTCTGGAAGGTCAGATACTTTGTAAGCATCTCTTCTCTTATGATTAGTCCATCCCGATTCTGATAAATGTGATACATACATAGTACTTACTAGGGAAATGAAATGACCGATTGTCTAAATTCCACAGTGCTTATAAATACACAAAACATCGTTCATATGTGTGAAAACAAAATAGCATCCGCAAATTGATAAAATATCATGTTGCCATTATTTAATAATACACATGAAATCTACACACGAGATGACCTCGCCGACCCTTCAAAAGTCGGTCAATCTTTGATTTTCACACACATGTAGTCCCAGTTGTTTAATCTGAATCATCAAAGGTGCCGAAACTCAACTGACTTGCACTCATTTATTTTTGAATCAGAAGTTAAAAAAACTGTCAAGAAAAGATTACACATGTTAAATTATTGCCCAAGTTGAAAAATATTTCTATTGGATAATTAGCGGGTTAATTACTGACATTATGTAAATTATTAATCGTAAGTGCATTTATTTTGTTTGAAAGCAAACCCGTAATCAATCTCCTTTTATTTAAAGACTAATGATTTTGTTAAATCTGTAAATAGTGATCTTGTCACGATATTTCTTTTTAAATCTAATTTAATCTCATTGAATAAAATTTCTCAGACTCGCTCTATCCAAATAATCCTTGAATGTGATTACTTTCGTATTTTGGCTTTTCTTTTTTTTCTTCTTTTTTTTCTTTTTGTAGTTGTTTTCTTTGATATTTCTACACCATATGATTTTATACATAAATACATGAAATATATCTTAGATCAGTCTTCTTCTTAAAGGGACTCCACTGAGGTTTTTTGACATGATGGGACTGAAAATATTTTTTTCCAGATAAATGTACCATTTGATGTAGGTGTAGACCACGAATCTTCGTGCAAACTTTCAGATCATTCGCGCACTTTGTTTTTCCATAATATTTATTAAAATTGTAAAGAAATGACCCAAAATGAAAAGCGTTTAAACGCTTTTCACTCAAATTAGGCTAAGAAAAGCATAAAACTATGATTTTCGATTTATTTTAAGGTATATTTCTGTACTATCTTTGCATATATTTCTGTTTAAAGCGCCCCAGCTCATTTATGTAAGAAATTCTAATGTTATGTTTTTAGGCTTTTAGACCTCAGTGGAGTCCCTTTAAGTTTTTTTCAGCACTAGCCCAGTCGGGCTAGCAGCTTACAAATTTCACTAGCCCAAACACATTTTAACTAGCCCAAACCAAAATGGTATTTTTGTGCCCCCACGTTAGTGGCGGGCATTTAGATTTACCCTTGTCCGTCCGTCCGTCCTTCCGTCCGTCCTTCCGTCCGTCCGTTCACTTTTGTGTCGCACGTAACTCAAAAAGTATTTGACCTAGAGTCATGAAACTTTACAGGAATGTTGATCAGCATGTGAAGTTGTGCACCTGGGTATTTTCGTCTGGATATTTTTAGTATTTTCAGAGTTATTGCCCTTGACTTAGTAAAATTTTGCAATTTTCAACTTGTGTCGCATGTAACTCAAAAAGTATTTGACCTAGAGTCATGAAACTTAACCGGAATGTTGATCAGCATATGTAGTTGTGCACCTGGGTATTTTTGTGTGGATATTTTTAGTATTTTCAGAGTAATTACCCTTGACTTAGTAAAATTTTGCAATTTTCAACTTGTGTCGCATGTAACTCAAAAAGTATTTGACCTAGAGTCATGAAACTTTACAGGAATGTTGATCAGCATGTGTAGTTGTGCACCTGGGTATTTTTGTGTGGATATTATTAGTATTTTCAGAGTTATTGCCCTTGACTTAGTAAAATTTTGCAATTTTCAACTTGTGTGGCACGTAACTCAAAAAGTATTTGACTTAGAGTCATGAAACTTTACAGGAATGTTGATCAGCATGTGTAGTTGTGCACCTGGGTATTTTCGTCTGGATGTTTTTTGTATTTTTAGAGTTATTGCCCTTTACTTAGTAAAATTTTGCAATTTTCAACATGTGTCGCACGTAACTCAAAAAGTATTTGACCTAGAGTCATGAAACTTTATAGGAATGTTGATCAGCATGTGCAGTTGTGCACCAGGTATTTTCGTCTGGATTTATTTAGTATTTTTAGAGCTATTGCCCTTCACTTAGAAAATTTTTGCAATTTTCAACTTGTGTCGCAAGTTACTCAAAAAGGATTTGACATATTCATTAAACCTTACGGGCAGATTGCTCAGCATATTTAGATTTGCACCTGGGGTTTCGCTTGTGGATTTATCCACTATTTGTAGAGTTATTTCCCTTGACTTAGTAAAAAGATTGACAGAACAGTGGCGCGGTGGGGGCACCCGTGTCCTATGGACACATTTCTAGTTTTGCATACATTTTGTACAGAAATAACATTTTCTATATGTTTTTATATACCATTTAACAATCAACTTTTCTTCCTTTCATTATTTAAATAAGAAGAGTTTAAACTACATATGAAAAGAAGATATTTTGATATTTCTGTGGCATTGTCCACAGACACTGTAAAAAATTGTTTAAAAACTGAAAATGCCCGTCTCGTTGTTTAGTAACCATGTCAGCTGATACATGCATAGACAACATATTTATATACCTTTTCGTATTACTTTTATCATGTTTTTATGCCCCCGGGCATATAGTAATTGAACCGTCCGTCCGTCTGTCCGAGTAAACATTTTGGGTTTAGGGGCTATATAACAGTAAAGAGAACAAAAGAGAACAATAGGTTCATTCCGTGATCAAAGGGTTTATGGGCTAGTAGCCCTTATGAAAACAAAGAAAATAACAAAGAAAATAGCCCCTAAACCCAAAATGTTGGAACGTCCGTCTGTCCGTACAAGGTTAACCTAGAATGGCAAGTTGGATTTTTCTTAAGTTCTACCTGTACCAATGGCTTCTTAGTTTACACACTTACTAATCAATACTAAGTACATGCAGGGTTCTCAATAACTTTCAGGTCAGCAGGCCAAATTTGTATTCTAGCAGGCCTCCTAGGGGGGTGTGGGGGCATGCTCCCCCAGGAAATTTTGAAATTAAGCGCTTGATTTCCTGTATTCTAGGCCATATTTTGGCAGTTTAAAACTATTACAGAAGACCAAATGTAAAGGCATAATTTGAAAAAAAAACTATATAAAATTTCTCACACTAGTAAATTCTGTAAAAAATGTGTTACATTATGAGTAATCCAGTATTAAGAGTGTTGTCAAATATATTTTGTGTGAGTAATTGGAAAAAAAAGTGCAGTTTTGCCTTAAATACTGTTTTATAATTCATTTTAAACTTAATGAAACACCATATCCTGCAATTCATTTTAAAATACTGGACCAATACAGTTATGTCGGGCATTAATTGGAGACAGGAGAAAAATATTAGAAAATTACTGCATAAAAATCACTCTTATTCAATAATAAAATATCATGTGCCAGATGCCAATCATTGTGTTTCATTTTTTAGGGATTAACGCTTTCATCGAACAGCCTGGCATTTTAAAATGACTTGCCAATTATGTGAATACTCACCTGGCATTAAATGATTAAATAAAAGTTAGCAAATACTGTGTTGCCTGTCAAGCTGCAGACATGGCACTAACAAGATTTCAATAGAGCATAGAGCTTACAGTTTCACATCTACATATATACATCAATGTACAGTTTATGCTTACAAAATCTAAACAGGCCCACTGAGTGTTTACAAAAATTTAAGGATCAGGATCAAATTAAAAAATAATATTCTTCACTGTTTATCCTCATAGATTATATATCTAATACTAATTTGATGAAGCAGGGCTCATCCGGAAGGGCGATTCAGGCGAAAACTTCGCCGTGTATATTTCCATTTCGCTCTCACAATTGATCAAAGAGAAGTCAACATCGCCGATAAAATCTTAATTCCCAAAGAGTAATTACTTGGCGATGTAAAGAGCAGAGATTGTATACGCCTATATGACGACTGCTAATTATCATTATCCAATCAGAGCGTCGCTTTATACTACCCTTCTACCTGTATGCAAAGCGATAGACCGCCTACTCGAAACAGTAAATAATGAGAGCATCGGCCCGAAACGGGTATAATTGTGTGACAGTTTTGCGAGTTTAATACAGGATTTGGCGATAATTATAGATTATTTTTCATGATCATCTAAACACGTGCAAATCTTCCCTAATTGATATACACGCGGTGTTAAACCCGAGTAAAGGCGATCTGCAATGGGTTTTTCACGGCTATCACAAAACTGTTAGTCAATTAAAAATAATCAATTTCATTAATGATCAGCGACCGGATTAAAAACTTAATCATAGTTTTGAATGATTTCAGTCCGTTAACATAAATTAAAAAATTGTTATGTCGCTCACGTCATGGCTACAGGGCGAAATGCCCAAACCTAGAAGTAAAAGAAAGTTACTGGTTCTGACGAAAAAATTCTACTCAAAAATTTAAGAAAGCCAATTCGCAAAAATCTTACGATTGGTATGTTGCAGACAGTGAGAGTGTTTGGCATTAAATGCCAAATTTGACACAGCTTACGCACGTATCATGATCGGCATGCTACAAATTGGTCGTATATCATGTGTACATGTATATAACAACAAAATTTGTCAGGAAAGAAGTGTTCTTATTGTTTCAATATATATATTTGTTTTAATGTCATAAATATGACGCTCAGATTAAGATTTATCAATCTTGTAAATTTCAAAAAGCATTATTTATAAAGATATTACGAGTTTAATATTTCATGAAAATAAAGGGAGGTAATTAGAAATTTATTTTATATAATTTCTTAGTCAAATTTTTTAATAAGAAATGAATGTATATAATTTTAGTGATCAAATATAATGTGCACAAATGTTTGCAGTACATATTTTACATATTCTTCGATGTTTGAAAATTGTTTTATAAGCATAACTATATGCACATAAATATGACATTACAACATGCAAGATCATAAGGGGGCCTCCGTGGCCGAGTGGTTAAAGTCGTTGACTTGAGATCACAGGTCCCTCACCCACTTACGGAAGGTCGGTGGTTCTACCCAGGTGCCCGCTCGTGCCTGAAATAATGCCCGGAGGGGCACCTGGGGCTTCCTCCACCATTAAAAGCTGGAAAAAATCTCGGCGGGACGCTCTCGGATGGCCAGACTTAAGTGTACGGTCGCCCATATGGGCTTTCCGGCGGCGACCTTAAATAAACGCATAAAAAAAAACAAAAAAAAAAAACAAGATCATATAAGAATTTTCTGTAATCAGAACATAATAGGCAGATTTTGTTTGAAACTTTATCTTCTATTAAAAGTGAGGAAAGTAAAAATATGAAATTAATTTATTCATCAAATTTTTTCTTACACATTATTATCAATAAATCTACATGAAAATATATAAACAAATATGTAGAGAAAGCTTATAAATAGCTGATAAATAGTTTAATTGTGTTTATATTATTGTTAAGGATGTATAGCCATGCATGTTAATGCATACACATTGGGCTGTTTCCCTTCTCCCTATTTTTCGCGAGGATGTCACTTCTCCCTAAAATTTCCCCCCAGGATGAGCCCTGTGAAGTTGGGTTTGCGATGGCAAGTTTATGAAATTTTAGATAAATTTATTGTTATTTTTGTAAGAAAAGGGAATTTTACAGTTGATCCAAATATTGATCCTGATCCTAAAATTGATTCTCATTTTGAAGTTAAAAGCTTGAACAGGACCTAAATGTGTTAGTCATAAATTCTATAAACTTATTTGTCAGACATGGAACAGAGCAAATGTCACAAAAACAAACTTTTACTATTTATGCCAACAAATCTCAGTACATGTAATTCACTAAAAATGTATCAGTTATTTGGTTTAAGATTTGAGTAGGAGCAATGGATTTATATCTTTTGTCCCTGATTTGAACAACAAATTATAGATTTTAAGTCATTTTGATCAAAGTATATTGCCCTTAATTTTTATACCTAGGGTTTGGTCAAGGTCATCACTGCTCAAAATAGATTTTAACATTTTTGCCTTTATTTATTGACTGGTGTTTTTAGCTCACCTGTCACAAAGTGACAGGGTGAGCTTTTGTGATCGCTTTTCGTCCGGCGTCCGTCCATCGTCCGTAAACTTTTACTTTAAATGACATCTCCTCATAAACCACTAGGCCAATTTCATCCAAACTTCACAGGAATGTTCCTTTGGTGGTCACCTTTAAAAATTGTTCAAAGAATTTAATTCCATGCAGAACTCTGGTTGCCATGGCAACCGAAAGAAAAAACTTTAAATATCTTCTTTTAAAAAACCCTAAGAGCTAGAGCTTAGATATTTGGCATGAAACATCTTCTAGTGAGTGTCTACCAAGTTTGTTCAAATAAAAGCCTTGGGGTCAAAATTGGCCCCGCCCCAGGGGGTCATTGATTTTCCCTATATGCATATAGTAAAAACTTAAAAAATCTTCTTTTAAAGAACCCAAAGAGCTAGAGCTAAGATATTTAGCATGAAACATGTTCTAATGAGTGTCTACCAAGTTTGTTCAAATAAAAGCCCTGGGGTCAAAATTGGCCCCGCCCCAGGGGGTCATTGATTTTCCCTATATGCATATAGTAAAAACTTAAAAAATCTCCTTTTAAAGAACTCAAAGAGCTAGAGCTAAGATATTTAGCATCAAACATGTTCTAATAGGTGTCTACCAAGTTTGTTCAAATTAAAGCCCTGGGGTCAAAATTGGCCCCGCCCCGGGGGTCATTGATTTTCCTTATATGTGTATAGCAAAAACTTAAAATCTCCTTTGAAAAAACCCAAATAGCTAGAGTTTAGATATTAAGCATGAAACATCTTCTAGTAAGTGTCTACAAAGTTTGTTCAAATAAAAGCCTGGGGTCAAAACTGGCCCCGCCCAGGGGGTCATTGATTTTTAACTATATGTGTATAGTAAAAACTTAAAAAACTTCTTTAAAAAGCCCAATGAGCTAGAGTTTAGATAATTAGCATGAAACATCTTCTTATGGGTGTCTACAAAGTTTGTTCAAATAAAAGCCCTGGGGTCAAAATTGGCCCCGCCCCAGCGGGTCATTGATTTTTCCTATATGCATATAAGTTAAAACTTAAAAAAATCTTCTTTTAAAAGAACTCAAAGAGCTAGAGCTTAAGAAATTTAGCATCAAACATGTTCTAATAGGTGTCTACAAAGTTTGTTCAAATAAAAGCCCTGGGGTCAAAATTGGCCCCGCCCCGGGGGTCATTAATTTTCCTTATATGTGTATAGCAAAAACTTAAAAAATCTTCTTTGAAAAAACCCAAATAGCTAGAGTTTAAATATTAAGCATGAAACATCTTCTAGTGAGTGTCTACAAAGTTTGTTCAAATAAAAGCGCTGGGGTCAAAATTGGACCCGCCCAGGGGGTCATTGATTTTCCTTATATGTGTATAGCAAAAACTTAAAATCTTCTTTAAAAAATCCCAAATAGCTAGAGTTTAGATAATAAGCATGAACCATCTTCTAGTAAGTGTCTACAAAGTTTGTTCAAATAAAAGCCCTGGGTTCTAGTAAGTGTCTACAAAGTTTGTTCAAATAAAAGCCCTGGGGTCAAAACTGGCCCCGCCCCAGGGGTGTCATTGTTTTTAACTATATGTGTATAGTAAAAACTTAAAAAAATCTTCTTTTAAAAAGCCCAATGAGCTAGAGCTTAGATAATTAGCATGAAACCTCTTCTTATGGGTGTCTACCAAGTTTGTTCAAGTAAAAGCCCTGGGGTCAAAATTGGCTCCAGCCCAGGGGGTCATTGATTTTCCTATATGCATATAGTTAAAACTTAAAAAATCTTTTTTTAAAGAACTCAAAGAGCTAGAGCTATGAAATTTAGCATCAAACATGTTCTAAATAGGTGTCTACAAAGTTTGTTCAAATAAAAGCCCTGGGGTCAAAATTGCCCCGCCCCGGGGGTCATTGATTTTTCCTTATATGTGTATAGC
>NW_026864293.1:0-7738 GCF_026571515.1 Ruditapes philippinarum
TATGCCCTTTATTTAAAAGGTTTTTGGGAAAAAATAATGTCGATATTACAAATTTAACAGTAATAAAAAAACAGCGGATATTTTAATTCATGGGGCAAACTAATTTTGCAAAACTTTTAAGAAGCCCCCGTTTGAACCCCCTGTTTAGACATTGGGCCCCCCAGACGTTTTTAAAGAGGGTAAATGTATTTTTAAAACAAATTTAAAGGGTTTAAAAATTTTTGGTTTTAAATTTAAAGCCAAATTTTAACCTATTTTGGTTTTAAACCCATTTTTAAGGTTTTCCCATTTGGGTTTTAAATTTTTTCCTTTCCCCCTTTAAAATTTATTTTTAAGGTTTTCCCAAATTTTTGGGTTTTAAAATTTATTTTCAAGTCCACATGCTTTCAAGCCCCCAAAAATTGGGGGATCATTTTTTAATTTTTTTTAAAAAGCTCAAGGGGCTTCATAATTTTTTACTCAATGGAAAAGGATCCATTTCCCAAGACAAATTTTTCCCGACCCGTAAATCTCTTTAAAAAAAAATTTTTAAACAATTAAACAACCCAAAAAATTCCCAAATAAAATTTTAATTTTAAAAATAAAAGTTCATCATGCCCCGGACCCCCCCATCAGCCAAAAATTTTAAATGTTATAATATTTTCCAAAAAAAGTTTCCCCAAAAATTTATTTTTTTTTACAATTCAAAGCCCTTTAAAAATTTCAAAAGTTAACACAAACCCCTTTTTATAAAAAATGTTCAAAGGGACGAAAATTTTATCTAACCTTTTTAAAAAAGCCCTATTTTTTATTGACCAAAAAAATGGCTTTTAAACATTTTCCCCAAAATAAAGAAATGCTGAAAATGAAATCAAAATTTTTTCCCAAAATCCAAAAAATAAGTTTTTTAAAATTTATTGAAAAACCCCCAAACCAAAAATTTAAACTTTAAAATGCCTTTTTCCTAAAATGAAAACTATATTTTTTTTCAAAGTGAAAGGGGCATAACCCGCCAAAAAAAACATAAACCATGACCAAAATTCCAACTTGACCCCATTCCCTTTACATATCCCCTGTTAATTTTAGTTAAATGAAAACTGGGTTGGGGGATAAAACAGAAATTAAACATACATTTTAAAAAAGGGAAAAGGGGGGAACTCGCCAAAAATCATTGAACCATGACCAGATTTGAAATTGCCCGCCCTTCCCAAAAAAAATCCATATGCAAATTTTAGTTGAATGTTAATATTTTTTGGGGAGATAATAAAAAGGAAAACCCGAAAAATTTATTAAATTTTTTTAAATAAAGGGGGTAACCTGCCAAAAATCACGAACCAACCAAATTTTAAATTTTTACCTCGCATTCCCTTTACGATCAATAGGAAATTTTTTGAATGTTTTAAAACGTTTGGGGGAAAAAACAGAAAAAAAAATTTTATATTAAATTTTAAAAATGAAAAGGGGGATAACCCCGCCAAAAATCAGAAAAAAACCCCCAAAGGAAAAATTACCCGCGCACCCCTTTTACCTACCATTTTGTCAAATTTTAGTAAAGGGTTTTTTACCATTGGGGGTTTAAAGAATGGAAACGAAAATTTTATATTATTTTTAAAGTAAAAAGGGGCCATAACTCGCCAAAAAAACATTTGAAACCCTGAAACCCAATTTTAACTTACCTGTATTTTTTCATGACAATTTCCCTTGTCAATTTGAATTGAATGTTTGAAAACCCTTTGGGGGGAAAATGAAAGGGAACTGAAAATTTTTATATTATTTTTAAAAGTAAAAAAAACATAACCTCCCAAAAACATCGGCCATACCAATTTGAAAATTTACCCTTTTTTTCTTTTATACAAAACCATATTCCCAAATTTTAAATTTAATTGCAAGGTTAATTTAAATAAAACGGAAAATTATTATGAGGGAAGGGCGGGAAACGGGAAAAAGGGTAAAAACCCATATGCCCGCCATTAAAGGGGCGGCCAAAAATATCAGCCAAAATTAAAAAAAACGTTGATCCCCAAACTATTTCCCCAAAAAATTAAACCATTTGTATTCCCTTTAAACTTTTAAAAATAAAAAAGAATTTATTTTATTTCACCCATTGTCAAAAGAACAACACTCCCATAAAAAGGGTGAATTTTTTTTTAATTTCGCCAAAAATTTCCCTTTTATAAAAAAATAATTTATTTTTTTATAAAAAAATTTCCTTAAAGTTACAAAAGGGAAACAGTCTAGGTTTTTTTTTACTGGGCCCCTTTTTCAAAAAACGTCCACATTCTCTATACAACACCCTACCGACACGAAAAAATGCGAGGGCTAATAATGATTTTCATCTCTTTTAAATATTAAAACAACAATTTTTTAATCAAATTGGATTTTTATTTTCACATTAAATAACAAACATTAATCCCAAACTTTATTTAATTCAATTAAAAAAATCCAGATTGGGGATTTTTAAAATTTAAGCTAAATTTTTGATATCAAATCTGGATTTTTTTGTAACACACGAACTACAATTTGGGAAACAATTTTTTATTTATTTTAACAATTTAATTTTCAATTTTGATAAACAAACACGATTTCCCCAAAAAAGCATTCAAAAATTTAAATTAACCAATAAAATGATTTTTATTTAAAAAATTCAATGTTACAATTCTTTATACAAAAAAAAAGGCTTTGTATTTGAATAATATCTCAAAACCTCCCTAAACAAACAATTAAAAAAAATCAAAAAGAGGATTTTTTTTTACATTAAATTTTAAATTTTTTCACAAGAAACTTAAAAATTTTTTAATTTTTAAAAAAAAGGGTTCATGATGAAATAATCTTTTTTTAAAAAATACAAACCCCCTTTTTTATTTATTCAATTTTTTGGGGGTTCAATGTTTTTCCCAAAAATAAAAAAAAATTCATATTAAAAACAACAATATAAATTTTAAAAAACACAATTTTCCAAACTACCAGGGTTAAATTTTTTTTGGGAAAAATTTTTAATGCATTAAAAAACATTTAATAGGATCAATATTTTTAACCCTTTAGTCCCAAAAATTTTTTAACTCCTTTTAAATATATCCCAAAAATTTTTAAAAAGCACCAATTTTTCCACATAGCAGGGTGCTTTCTCCCACAAAAAATTAGGGATATTTACTTTGTAAATCGTTTAGTAAGTATCAAAAAGTTCCCCCTATTAACAAAAACCTTTTAAAAGACACCCCTTTTTCCTTTGGCAAGTAGTGCAACAAGGCCCCCTGTTTTTTTAAATATTTTTTTAATAAACACAGCATACACTACCAACCCGTTGGGGCATTCTTCTTTCCATTTCTAAGAAAAAAGCGAAGGGCTTTTACAAACAATTTGGGGGCCCAGGGAAATAAGTAGCAGGGCTCAACCAAGAGTTTTGGGGGGACCTTTTTTTATCCCCCGACCGGGGCAAGCCAACACAGGACCCCTTTAAGACAACATGGGGGGCAAAACCCAAGGGTTTGACAACTGAGGCTGAAAATCGTTTCTGGCTTTCCGGGCAAAAAGAAACCGTTTGCAACTGAAACCCTACCTTCTTTACTGACCGAAAAAATTCCTAAAGAAATGCATGTCTAAAACAAAACCCAAAACGACCGTTGAAAGAAATTTGGTCTCGATCAAAAAGACCAACTGCCCCTAGAGCCCACTGCGGCCCCATATAGGGCAAGGACCTTTTTGGTTTGGGAGCGGGATACGGGCAAAAATTTTCTTTCCCCCGACAGTAAAGGGACTGCCGGGACACACAAAAAGGGCGTGCTAGAGTAGGGAAAAGGGTCGGGGAAGGGTTTCCATACAGAAAATTTTGGGGAACCGACGTATGGGGCGGGATAAATTTAAGAACAGAGGCAAAGGGAGCGGATCAAAATGGCGGGGGGAAATCAGCTGGGAGGACGTCCCCACCTCATTTCCTTTTACAGAGGCACATCGACGCCCAGGGGCCCCCGTGAGATCCTAAACCCACCCAGGAAGGGTTTGAAATCGGGAAAATTTGGGAAAAGGGGTTTTCATTTGAGGGATGTTTATGTCTGTATCCATACACCCCAATTGGGCGAAGAGACTTGGGAAAGACGGGGTATTACTCTTTTGACGGGCCAACCCGACCCCGGATTTTAAACGGATTAAAATTTTGGAAGAGCTACAGGCCCAGTATTAAACCCCGTCAGGTAAACCAAGAATAAAAAAACAACTTGGGGCCCTTGTCAAATAAACCACCCCAAAAGCCTTCCCGAAAAAAACCGAGGGGTTTATGAAACCCAAGGGTCCCAAAACCCGTCTTTGAGAACCCCGGCCCAAATTTTTAAAACCCCCAAGGGGCTTTTTTTTGAAAAAAATTTGGTAACACCCTAAGAAATTTTCTTTGCTAAACATCTAAAGGCCCACTTTTTTGGTTTTTTTTCAAAGAAAATTTTAAGTTTTTGCCATAACCCCATATAAGGAAAAAACAATGACCCCTGGTCGGGGGCCCAAATTTTTATCCAGGGGTTTTATTTTAACAGAATTTTTTTGACACCCCACTAGAAAGATTCTTGCCCTTTAATTTTCTAAACCTAGCTATTTTTTTTTACAAAGGGAAAAAAATTTTTAAGTTTTTCTAAAACACATTTTAAGGAAAAACAAAGAACCCCCCGGCCCGGGCCCCAAATTTTCCCCCGGGGTTTTTTTAACAAACCTTTAGACACCCATTTGAAAAATTTTCACTAAAATCCCTTTCTCTAGCCTTGAGTTCTTTTAAAAAATTTTTTAAATTTTTTCTAATTTTAAATAGGAAAAAAAATGACCCCCTGGGGGGAGGGCCAAAAACCCGGGGTTTTTTTGAAAAAAAAAACTTGGTAAATCATTTGAAGATTTTCAAGCTAAATTTTCTTAGCTCAGCTCTTTTGGGGTTTTTGAAAGAGAATTTTTTAAGTTTTTTAAAATTTTTTGCATATAGGGGAAAACAAAACCCCCTGGGAAGGCCAATTTTTACCCCAGGGGTTTTTTTTGAAAAAAACTTTAGACACCACTAAAGATTTTTTGCCAAAAACAACTTTTGCCTTTGGTTTTTTAAAAGAAAAATTTAAAAAATTTTTTTTCGGTTCCATGGAAACCCAAAATTTGCATGGAATAAATTCCCTTTGAAAAAATTTTTAAAATTTTATCACCAAAGGGAAAATTTCCCGTTTTAAGTTGGAAAGAAATTTTGGGTTTGTGGTTTATGAGGGGAAAGACATTTTAAAATAAAAGTTTACGGGCGGGCGATGGGGGAGCCGAAAAAAAGGATCACAAAAGCTCACCCCGTCACTTTGGACCAAAGGGGAACCCAAAAAAGATTCAAAAACCAAATTTTCTCATGTATTTCCAAAAACAAAACCTTAAAAAAGGCTTTTTAAGAAATTAAAATTTTATTTTGTTTTTGGGGGGTTACCTTGGGTTTGAAAAACCAAACCAAAATAATGAATGAATAAAGTGTTTTTAAAATACCCGCAATTCCACCAAATTTTGTATTTTAAATTTAAACCCAAATATTTAAAACCCCAAAACTAAAATCTTTTCCGGTTTTAAAGGGAAAGGGTTTTCCCAAAAAAAACACAAATTTTTTGAACAAAAAACCATTTTGTTAAAAAAAATTTTAAAAAATTGAAAAGAATTTTAAAAAAAAAATTTTAAAATAAAATTTTCATTTTTTTGATTTAATTTTTCCTTTATCCCAATTTTTTTGACAAAAAGTTGTTAACAAAAAAAACAATGTCCCAAAAAACCCAAATTTTTAAAACACCCCAAACCCCCAAATTTTTTTTTCCCCTAAAAAAATTTCAAAATTTTAAAAATTTTAAAAACCAAAATTTTTATTTTAACAAAGGTTCTAATTTCAACTTTTTTTTGCAGCCCAAACCTCAAAAATCTAACCCCCTTTTTTTTATAAAAAAACCCGGAAAAAAATTTTTTATTAAAAAATTTTTAAAAATACTTAAACCACAAGATTAAAATCCAAAAATTTTTTCAAAAAAAAAAATACAATAGAAAAAAGTTTTTATGAGGAAAACCCCAAATTTCCCGGTAACCCCTTGCAAAATTTTTTTAATTCAAAAAATGCCCCAAATTGGGATGGAAAAAATTTTTTTCCCAAAAACCTCCAATAAATTTTACCGACACAAATAAACCCTTCCCTTTGAGATAAAAACCATTTGGGAAACCCTTTCCCACTTAAAAAAAAAATTGGCTTTTTAAAAAAGTTTTTTTTTCCAAAAAAAACATTTTTTTTTTACTTATTCCCCCGAAAAAACTGATGTAAAAAATTTTTAAACCCCCCCAAAACCCAATTCCCCAAAATCTTCAAAAACCCCATCAAACCAAACCCTAAAAAACTAAAGTCTCCCTTTAAAATCAACCCCCGATAACAAAAAAAGGGTTTTAAAAAACTGAACAAATTTTCCCAAACCCAAACCCTTTAAAAATTTCAAATTTCAAATTTTTTTAAAAATTAAAGTACCCCAAAAAAAAACATAAAAAAAAGGGTCCCCTTTTTGAAAATCAGGGCCCCGTGTTTTGGGGTTTAAAAAGGGAAAAAACCATTTTTTTATTTAAAATTGAAAAACACAATTTTAAAAAAGGGGCTCCCCTACCCGAAAAACCCCCCAAATTCCCGTATAATTTAAATCCCAAATAAAAAATTAAAAAACAAGAAACTGGGCAATTAAAAAAACAGCTTTGGGTCAACTATTCTCCCGTGCTTTTACAAGGTATTTTCCCCGAATTGGAAATGGGGCCCAACATGTTACAAAACACCCCGAAAAACCCAAATGTTTTTAAATTACAAAACCTTCCCTTAATTTTTTGGGAAAATACCAAAAAACCCCGCCAAAAAAAAAAATTTTAAGTGACACCCAAAACTGAAAAAAAGTTTTCCCCCAAAATTAAAAAACCCAAAACCCGGTTTTCCCAAAAAAAAATAAAAAGGTTTTTTAAATTAAAATCAATAAAATATTGGGGGAATTTAAATTTTTTTTCAAAAAAAATTGGTTTTAAAAAACCTTTTTAAAACAAAAATTAAAATTTTTTTTAAATTATTCCCTCAACAAAAAATTTTTTTTTATAACTTTTTTATCAAAAAATTAAAAAATTGGGTTTTAAAAATGTAAAACAACAAAAAAATAATTGGGTTTTTAAATTATTTATTAAAAATAATTTCCGGGGTTTAAAATTTTTAAAATGAAAATTTACTTTTAACCGCTTAAACAGATTTTGGGGGCAAAAAATGTTTCAGATTAAACCTGAAAAAATTTCCCCAAAATGCAAGGCAAATTTTGGTTTTAAAAAACTAAAAAAAAAAAAAAAAAAAACAACAAACGCCACAGGGTATTCAACATTTATAAAAATTTCTGGGAAAGAAAAAAAACAGAAATTTAAAACCCCCTTTAAAAACCCATTTTTAAAAAGACCCCATTCCCCTTTCCAAAATATCACAATCCATAAAAAATAACCCGAATTTGGGAAGCTGGGAAACCCCCAAAAATTGGTTTTTTTGCAGCTTTTTAAGCTGTCGCAAAACAAAAAATTTCCCAAATTTTGAAAAGATTAAAGATGGGCAAAAACAAAACAAAAAAAAGGGCCCCAAGTTTTTGGATAAACCGTAAAAAATCCCCATAAAAAAAAGAAATTTTAAAATTTAAAAAAAATTCAAAAATTCCCCAAAAGAAAAATTAATATAAAATTAAAATCTGGGTCATCCCAGTTTAGTTTCCCCTTTTATTTTGGG